>NC_056740.1:345163170-345168984 GCF_019279795.1 Protopterus annectens
GGTTGGGTAGGATGACAGACAAGGCAGAATACAGGGTCGGGATACACCGTGGATGGGGAGGGGTGGTCGGAAATCACAAGCCCATGAGCCCCCAGATGGAAACAGTGGGACGGAGGTCCCCAGCCATGGGCAGCCACCACTGCACCAAAACAGCCGCAAAGGTGGCTGTGCTGGGGGCCATCTAGGAGGGGCAGGCTCACCCTCTAAATGTGACATTCTGCCCTCGAGCTGGCATATCTGGCCTTGAACCCCCTTATTGAGCCCCCTATGCACCACATCCGGGACTGTATGACAGCGGACAAGTTCCTGTCTGGACCTGCTCCCAGGGGGGACAAGCCCCAACTTCAGTGGTGGTTCCACCAGAAGGTGGTGCAGAGCCAACAGAGGTGGAGGCCCAAGGCTGTGCCCCACATGCATGTGCTGGTGCCTGGTGCCATGGCCAGCTGAAGTGGGACAGGAGGTTCTGCCGGGACCTCCAAACCCATACAGCCTATGGTGTTGCAGTTTTAACACAGATATGGCTTAGCAATAGTCAACAGCATTCTGGGTTACTTATAACAGCATGCACAGATATGACCATCAACCCAACACAACAGATGGTATACATTTGAAGAAGGAGCACAACACATGCATATATACTGCATGACATCTGTACAAAGTGTAGAAGATTTGTGACTGCAGTTATGAACAGTGGCCTTTTACTGGCATGTGACTGTGACAACCTCAGACAGTGACTGTCATACCACTGTTTCATGTGACATATGTCCAATCAGGGATGCGATGGCAGTAACTCTCTTCACTATCACCATGTACCGACTGCAATCCTCACACTATGCTTCTGCAGTTCACAAATGTGTGTTCAGTGACTAACACAGGAAACAAATGGTTCCACACACTGACCAGTCCACAGATGGCCCTACAGATGGGGGTTCCCTCACAAACAGAGCACTGTCTTGTCAGTTTTAAAACATGCAGAATAGCCATTACCACACACAACTTGTTAAATTGGCAGTAGTCTCAATGAAGCATAGCTACACTTACATGCTGTAGTCATGTCTGGCACATCACCCTCCTGTCTTTAGGCTATTTTCTACTGTGTATGTTGTTTGAGGAATATCCAGATATCATCTGTGATGCTGTTTACCAAACACCAGATCCAGGTTCCACTCACAGCGACTGTTATGGGCAAACACCAACATGATGTTCCTAGATATTGTACTGTGTTTCCATATGATTGGCTATGGGAACATCACCACAGCTGTTCCACATGTAATCAGCTAGAGGAGGACTTCAATAGGTGCAGAGGCCATCACCTGATCATGACCATCACTTACAAACACAAGCTGCTGCTGAGCAGGTGTACAATACCAAATCCACCAGAGAGTGTGTGGGAGGGACAGACAGAGGCAAAGTACATCAGAGAAGGGTTTGGAGACTAAAACCTCAGCATAGTCTGTCACACACCTACCAGTACAGGGGTTCAAACCCCTGACTGACTAGCCATTACTATTACAAGTGCATGCAGTTACTCCATATGCCACAACGCTGACATGTTGGTGTGCTGTAAGAACATATGTGTGTGCTGGTGAGCGACATCTGCAACAGAGATATAGTAGACATACATTAGGTATAGCACACATGGCTGTCCACATGAATGGCTGTCATTGTCAACACAACCACACCCTCTAAGGGACTCAGACACATTGCCACACTTTGTCAGGCCCACAAGTACACTTCCTAACTACTTAGTTTGCCACACTGCATTAATGCACAGGTACTACATGCACCACAGGGGATATATGGAGGTTCTATGGGCTAGGGCATGTGAACATGTCTAACATCAGTCAGTAAGCCAATGGGAGTTATACTGGGTGTGACTGTGGTTGGGAGCATCATACCCCACATGCAGACACAAGGTGCCAGTACTGACATGCATGTGTGCATTGCTTCATGGGTGTGTAGTGGTTGGCTGTGCAAGACGGTTGTATAAGGCTGGGTGAGGGGTAATCCTTGGCATCACGCCACCTGTCAATGGTGTGCAGTGTGGTTCAGGGTGTAGTTTCTGCAATGTCCCACACAGATGGGTATTGTATGAACTCCCCTGTCGTCCTGGTTACCATTGTGTATGGCCAATGCTTTGCAATGCATGCCATGTCTGTGTTTGATAGTCCTTGACATGGACATTGCCTGGGATGTGCATGTCCCACAATAATGTACAGTGACATGTACAAGTGTACCTGGTTTGGCTGGCACATGTTGTTTACACAGACTGTTATCCTCAGATATGCCAATACTGGCATGGTGTTGCAGGACCTGCTTATAGACAGCAGGTTGACCCTGCACCTGCATTAATAGCATGATACAGGTATTCCCTGGTGTCAGTGGCATCTGTCCATACAGGGCATGTGTGTAAGGCATTGTATGGCCTTTGTGGATCACATTTGACGGCACCACATATGTTGCAGGCATCCAGTGGGGAACATTGTGAAGGCACATTGTCTGCAATTACGTGTCTATTGTACTGCTGGACAGGGTGCCATGCCCTCTGCAGCCCACTGCAATCACAACATGCCTACTATCTGTCATCAATGTGCAGGCTACTAGCAATAAAGCAGGATATTCTAGGCAAGTGTGTTTGTGTATGACACATGGGTTCAGAACGTATTCTGGGTAATAGTAGGGTTGCATACTTTGTTCACCAGGCCTTTTGCCAGATGTAGGGGTATGGCTTGCCAACACAGTCCCTTGGCTGATTGACATCTGTATTCCTCATGAGGTGGACATTGTGACATATAATACGGACACCATATAGGAAAACTACAAAATCAGCTCCTCAACATGTCCAGTGGTTAGACACTCACAGCCACCTCCACACAAGCTCTGACTGTCAAACAAACACACACACACATACACACACACACACACACACACACACACACACACACACACACACACACACACACACGCGCACCTGCCATGTCTTGGAATGGAACCTCTACCTAACTAGTTTATCACACTACAGCATTACGGAGTTAAAGCACACACACTACAGAGATTACTGGGTTACAGATGTCCCAGAAGTGTATTTCTAGGTGGGTGACATCAGCAGAATTGCCAAAGGTAGTTATGTGAATTGTAAAGTGTGTGCATACTCTAAAAAGCATTGTTTCTTTCTCAGGCAGACAGACATAGACAGACAGACAGACACACACACACACACACACACACACACACACACACACACACACACACACACACACACACACACACACAGGTGGTCTGTCTTGGAATAGAACCCCTACCTAATTAGTTTATCACACTACAGCATTACGCAGTTACAGCACACGCTACAGAGAATACTGGGTTACAGCAGTCCCAGAGGTGTATTTCTAGGTGGGTGACATCAGCAGGATTGCCAAAGGTGGTTATGTGAATTGTAAAGAGTGTGCATACTCTAAAAAGCATTGTTTCTTTCTCAGGCAGACAGACACACACACACACACACACACACACACACACACACACACACACACACACACACACACACAGTTGGCCTGTCTGGGATTTGAACACCTACCAAACTGGTATATCACACTACAGCATTACGCAGTTACAGCACGTGCCACAGAGATTACTGGGTTACAGCAGTCCCAGACATGTATTCGTAGGTGGGTGACATCAGCAGGATTGCCAAAGAAGGGCATTTCAAGTGTACTGTGAGTTGTACATATCTGTCACCTGAGTGTACCTGCCACTTACTGTCACGAAAACACATTTACACCCACTTACAACTGCTTATAAGTGTCTTATTCAGTCCTAATTGACAGTATCAACAAGGCTTGCAGGTCTTGAACCCTGGACAATGCACACTGAGGTCACTGGATGTACCACTAAGCCATCAGGGTTATATACATGTTGCATGGATTTTATAATGCACATCTTACTGCAGGTATTCCACAGTACTGAAAACAAATGGGACAGTCACCTTGTGTACATATGTACAGTACCCTTGAATGTACTGTACTCTGTGAAACAAAGACAAGTCTACATCTGTCATAGCTATATATATATATATATATATATATATATATATATATATAAATAGGTTCATAGGTTGATACTAGGCTATCTGCCCTAGGGCATTTATAAGCCTAGCCAGAGTGTGTTTGGCTTTCACCACCCTTTTAAATTGGTTGACTGTGCCTCTGTATAGTAGGTCACAGAAGATAGCCCTTTTAAGGTTAGTTTACTGTGCCTCTGTCTAGCAGGGACACAGAAGAGATTCCAGGGGTAAACTTATGATCTCCCATCCACTCGTCAAGATTTCTCTTGAACAGAGTCAGTGAGGGGCTCTGCCTAACATGGATTGGGATTTTGTTCCAGAGTGAGGGGAGCCTCTGGGATATGAATCTGTCCCTCCAGCATGTCTTATTTATTTCTGTGCTGAGGTTCAAGTCCCTGGAGCGTGTAGCTCTAAGGGATTTGGATTTCCTGAGGTGGAACATGTCCATTAATTCTGGGTTGGACATGGCTTTATACATCAGGCACAGATCGCCTCTGAGTAGGCGGTAAGCAACTGACTAGAGCTGGAGTTTCTTTAGCTGAACTGCATAGGGCATCTGTTTGAGTCCCTTGATCCTCTTGGTGAGGTACTTTTGGGGTCTTTCCAGTTGCTACAGGTGTCGGGTAAGGTACATCCCAAATGGGGCATCATACCCCACATGCAGACACAAGGTGCCAGTACTGACATGCATGTGTGCAGTACTTCATGGGTGTGTAGTGGTTGGCTGTGCAAGATGGTTGTATAAGGCTGGGTGAGGGGTAATCCTTGGCATCACGCCACCTGTCAATGGTGTGCAGTGTGGTTCAGGGTGTAGTTTCTGCAATGTCCCACACAGATGGGTATTGTATGAACTCCCCTGTCGTCCTGGTTACCATTGTGTATGGCCAATGCTTTGCAATGCATGCCATGTCTGTGTTTGATAGTCCTTGACATGGACATTGCCTGGGATGTGCATGTCCCACAATAATGTACAGTGACATGTACAAGTGTACCTGGTTTGGCTGGCACATGTTGTTTACACAGACTGTTATCCTCAGATATGCCAATACTGGCATGGTGTTGCAGGACCTGCTTATAGACAGCAGGTTGACCCTGCACCTGCATTAATAGCATGATACAGGTATTCCCTGGTGTCAGTGGCATCTGTCCATACAGGGCATGTGTGTAAGGCATTGTATGGCCTTTGTGGATCACATTTGACGGCACCACATATGTTGCAGGCATCCAGTGGGGAACATTGTGAAGGCACATTGTCTGCAATTACGTGTCTATTGTACTGCTGGACAGGGTGCCATGCCCTCTGCAGCCCACTGCAATCACAACATGCCTACTATCTGTCATCAATGTGCAGGCTACTAGCAATAAAGCAGGATATTCTAGGCAAGTGTGTTTGTGTATGACACATGGGTTCAGAACGTATTCTGGGTAATAGTAGGGTTGCATACTTTGTTCACCAGGCCTTTTGCCAGATGTAGGGGTATGGCTTGCCAACACAGTCCCTTGGCTGATTGACATCTGTATTCCTCATGAGGTGGACATTGTGACATATAATACGGACACCATATAGGAAAACTACAAAATCAGCTCCTCAACATGTCCAGTGGTTAGACACTCACAGCCACCTCCACACAAGCTCTGACTGTCAAACACACACACACACACACACACACACACACACACACACACACACACACACACACACACACACACACACACACGCGCTGCCATGTCTTGGAATGGAACCTCTACCT